>NC_069117.1:44188326-44233326 GCF_025612915.1 Magallana angulata
AGAAGAAAAAGAAGATGAAGAATATATACATGTATTAAGAACCGTACAAAAACAATAAGTCTCCAAACTTCATTCAGGAGACTTAATGATTAATAAAGATTAAATAGAGATAGGATCATCAAACATCAATAATTTAAAGATAATTGACAATTTCTGATTCTAAGGGGGTCAGGATGACCCCTTAGGGTCATGACTTACATGCCATAATGATCTGATGCGCCTGCATGACCTAAGGAGGAATAATATCTTTGGATTAAGGTGGGGATCTCAATCGTTTTTATGATATTTGATAATTTCAGGAAGAGCACTTGGGATCATGACCTACATACCATCTTAAATGCCTTGAACAAAGAAACAATAATATAATATGTACATGATATATGATTCAATTTAAGAACCAAGATATAGATCAATCATCTGTTTTGTAATACTTCCTATGTATATATACATGTACATGTATTAGTTTGTGTTTTGTTCTATACTATTCATGTTCATGACTGTAGTATGGCTTAGTCTTATTTTAAATTACATTAAAAAATTGTCAAATATATGACTTGGAACCCCCACTCCCAAACAAACTCAAATATAAACTGTTTTCTCTCTCTCACCCCCCCCCCCTTCCTTGTCGAATAATCTATCAAAATCAAAATATAATTTGGGTGTCTAAAAACTTTTATAAACTGGTAAAAAATGTTATTCTTAAAAAAATTACATTACACCTTGCATAATTGACAAATGATCTATTGAGATACGATCAGAGGTCATATTTCTACCTTGGGATCAATAAGTAGTATTCATTGACAAGTTAAAATTAATTAATAACAATAAATGATTCAAATTATAAATGTTTATACTCCACATTCATCCCCCCCCCCCAATCTAACCTGCTTATAAAGATTCAGTCTTCTTAATACATTCTTACATGTGTACAGTAGCAAATTTTAAATCATTTCTTGATTGCTTTTTCTCTCGTGATTCACATTAACATTTTGGAAATTGCTTAATTCAATTTTTAAGATTTATAAACAAAATGTTATATGCATCACTGCCATGTGTATTCACCTATTTGGGGCAATTGTAAAGTCTCCTAAACAAAGCAGTGACATCATTAGGCTAGGAATTACCCACATGGATCAAGCACTACTGTATAACATATGAATAAGATAAAATACATTATTATTTCTATAGTTCTAAAATGTCAGGGTGTCTCCAAGGGGGCATAATCTTACAATACAATTTTGCGCGCAATGACACAAAGAGCAAAAATAAATTAAACGGTTTCGGGATGAGGATCTCAGATCTCAGAAGTTAACAAAATATACAGTGTATCATATCATTTCCTATTTCATAAAGGGGGGGGGGGGGGTTAAAGACAACACCTGGGGGTCATTAATGTACTTTACACCAGTTGATGCATCATAATGACTTTAGAAGATATTTTGTATTTTCCTGTTTCGTGGGGTCAGAACAGTCCCATAAGGTCATGACCTACATTGTATTTGATGCATTATAATACATTAAGAAAGAAATACTCCTTCCTTCCTATTATTACTCATATAAAAAATATAAGTGTCTACACTTACTTACATATGAAATACACAAATTTAATAAGAAATTGTTTATACAGGGTCAATATGGGGTCAACTCAACAGTGCATGCAGTCTGACAAATGAAAAAAATAACTTTTGCAACTTAAATGACAGAAACTTTACAAATGCGATAGGATAGGTAACGATGATAAGCTTATTTAAATATTAAAAGATGATGATACAGTATGCTGTCAAAGGGAGATTACATTTAGAAAGTGAAAGTAGAACATATATACATGTGTATGTATGCTGGCAGGTATCCCATGCTGGCATCTTATTATATTGTGCTACTGCTACTACATGTATTATGCTTACCTAAATTGGTCAACATCATAATGATAATCCAATTAAAACACAATAATGAATTCCTTTAGCTGATCTTAACTACCGTAATCCTTTTCTGCATACGGAAAACACAGACATGTATGTATGGGTGTTGCTAAAACGCGGAACGGAAAACGGAACGGAATGGAAAATATCATCACGTTTATCCCTTAAAAAGGGTATAGACTGGCCAGAAACGATTTACTTTGTATCTTTTATTTATATCTAATGAATGATTATCAACATGTTGCTATCTTATTAATATTCATATGAATGTCTATCAATTATAGCATTGTATTCATTCGGCTTTAGTTGAGTACGAAACGGAAAAATCAAATGTATACGAATTGTGAAACATTAACATAATTAAACGAGCAAATTAGCTATAACTTTTTACTTATTTCTCTTATATGGTATTGCTGGCATATTAGCGTAACGTACGCAGTTAGTGAAAGCGTTTTATGCGTGTTTTGAGTATTTTTATATTATTTTCAAATATGATGTACATGTATATACTTACATCAAAATTGAATTTTCGGTGTTCTAGACGATCTTTTATCATACAGACGATACAGTATCATTGAGATGGAAGAAAAAAACTGTAGGACTGACGACATTAAAAAATTAAAATACAGTATAAACATTAAAATACCCGGTAATTTGTGAAACTAGTAATTTGTGAAACTAGTATTTTTAGCAATGCAATTTTGTTTACGTTTGCATTACAAAGCATGCAGTTGTTTATTCCAGCAGCTATATACATATGATCCGAATAGAGAGCTCTAGACGTTGCCTGGTTTGATTTTCCGATTATATATTGGGACTATAGTCTGTCGATCCCAAAATATTCATGCAGCACATTTGGACGATTTATAATGGAAAATGTTGACATCTTTTCTCCATTTGGAAGTCACTCAGAAGACCTTGCACAATTTTTCAACACCATCATCCGGGTCTGTTAAAATGCAAAACCCCGTAGACTTCTTTATTTTTAGCCGTGTATTTATACCAGCTGATAAGCTAGAGAGGACGTTTTAAAGAAAGAATAATGAGAATGTTTAATGCTTCTAAAAGAGAATCGCTTGAACCGAGGTATATATAAATATACAGCAAAAAGTGAATCGAGGATATTTTGGGACATAATATAGTGGTCAATGCATGTACTGTTAATTTTGAGGAAATAAATATTCTTGAATGAATAATCTAATATTGCTAATCTTTCAAAAAAAATTAAAAAGGTACATAAAGTATATCGTTTTAGCATACTTAACAAATCTATGAGGTAAATAACATTAGATAAGATTTTCCGTTTTCCTTCCGTTCCGTTTTCCGTTCCGCGTTTTAGCAACACCCATGTATGTATACACGTGAACCCATCTAATCGAAGAGCTGGGTAAAACTAGTACCCGCTAATGAGACATGCAAACCTGTGTTGTGTACGTAACTTCAGACAAAGATCAGTCATTTGTAACATGCATGTATTTTTATGACCTATTCTTCAAATCCACTTGCACTATTTTATTAGGTAAATAACAGCTTTAAGGTGGTGCAGGACACCTGCATATTGTGATGTACATGTATACTTCCTATTGAGATAAACAATAAAGTATGTTGACTATTGATTAAATATTTACCCCCCAAATAATGTTACTTATTAACATTGAAGCGCAATGGGTTAGAGCGTTTACATGTCTGTAAGAGCATTGGGGTCCAAGGTGTATTTTTGGTAATTTACGAATTTTCATGGGGAGGGGGGGTCTGGACCCCTCACTCCCACCCCTTCTCTAAATCTGTGCACACGATGATGTTCATGTAGGCACACAGAAGCAAATCTAAAACCGGCAACCGCCACGGGGAGGGGGCATAATTTAATTTTTAATTTTGTTTGTAATAATTATATAGACCATTATACTTCCTATGACATAAAATGTTAAGATTATTGATTAACTGAAAATTCACTGCAAACAGTTCTACCCCAAATTGCACATAAATTGCTGCTCATTTCACGATGTGTATTATCATATGGACAGGGATCTCATCCTTCAGTTATGAAAATTATAATTTTTAAATGTATTACCGGAGTTTGCATGTAGCCTTCATTTTTAATTAAACTGGTATAAAACAGTGTTATTTAGGGGCAAACACATGGTGCGGGTATTACTGTCTAATGACAGCATCTAGTTTGGTTATGTTTCGCGCATCGTCGGAAACACACAATTGTTTACGCTTCGTTTTACTCTCTATCATCCGGTATTGAAGAGAGGAATCGGGCGTATTAAATCAACCGCGTGTGTCCGACAATGGATTTGAACGCGGTGAACTTTCGTAGACTATTGCTTTTAGAGTTTATAATCCCTTTGTTTTTAGATGTATCTCACTTGTCAGATGTTATACTTACTATTATAGAATTGTTTTCTAATGGAAAAATAATACTATAATGTCCGTAGGAAAATAATATTCGTATATTTATGATTTTTCCTAACAGCTTAATGAATCACTATGGGAATTCAAATTCTCATATGATCTTAAAACGAGAGGCATATAGGCCTTGACTGTCAACTAAGTACCATAGCCCTTGGATTGACCTGTCAGAGTCTCATGTTTGCATTTTAAGCTTCACTTTAAAGTCATATCCCTAATCTGAAACTCATCTGACTACTACCCTCGCCTTTTATTATTCAATGTTTGAAAAACATTTACTAGTATTCAAACACGGGCGGGCCAAGAGTCGTTGGAGGAATGTCGAATTATCTATACGCTAGCTCAGGGGTTAAACAATATAAACTTTTGTTAAAAAGCGACATATAGGCCTTAAATTAATGGTCAACCTTTTATAATATTCAGTTTCATTTTTAACGCACACAACATACATACAGTTCTTTTCTACAAGCATACAATGCATAGGAAATTAAAGTAGATTTTCTAAAACAGAACACATATTTGATTTAAAATGACCCAAATGACAATTTACCATGTGGTTTTTAAAATGATGTTATAAATGTAAAACTGTTACGCACGACAAACAACATATGTATAGGTTACCCTAGTGACTCAAGTAGCCTACAAAAATACATGGTCATAATATAATACAGCCATATTACTCACACCCCTCCCCCTATTCAAATAAAACCATCAATCCCTGACCAATGGGTCGATAATTTCACAATTGAAGAACAATTGCATTATGGACAGCATAATAATTTATTTAGTTTATATCCCGTGACTGTAATTTATCTATTTTCTTGTTAGGATTAGGGACATTTTTATTTACCATTAGGTTGAGCATAAACTGGGGGATATTTTAGAAATCATGATTGCTTGTATTAGTTTCTATTAAAAAAACCAAACAACACCAACATTAACCAGTTCGTTCTTGCAACATTTTTTCCCTGTCTGGATATTCCAAATGCTTTGCCGAGTTGAAAATAATTTTTTTTAACAAAAATACCATTTTAAAGAAGAATTAATATTTGAATCAAATGTTTTACATACAAGTTAGCTGAAATGTTATCAAATTAGGAATATGATGAAATAAACTCGAGACACAAGAGCTGTTTTCGTTTTGTTATGCAACTTTAAACTTTTAATTAAGAGGAAAGAGATTATTTTAAGTTATTTAATATTGGCCATAACTCCGTTTGATGGTCACCGCTATGGTCACTGTTCAGTCCATCACTAATGCGAGAAAAAATTGGCACGTGATAGTGTGAATGCAATGCTGTGAAATTAACCTTAAATATCAATATCCCTTCAAGACTTGACCACAGTACTAGTTTATATTTACATATGAATATATTATATTTACATATGTTGGAGGCCTCCGTTGTCGCTAGGCCGAAAAAAAAAATGAATAAAATTTCGTTTTGTTTAAGGCACTTTTCAACAATATAGCAAATTAAAAATCAGAAGTAGTGGGTTTCCAAGCAGATTTACTTGTGGAACTATATGTAAATGGTTTACTTATTAAAAGGTTGATTATATAATATGTTTTACGGTGCGACCGTTGGGGCGAGCGCAGCATGTGATCAAATAATGAATTATGATAAATCAATAAAAATAAAAGTATCAACGTAACAGAATTTGAATGCAAAATAAAATATAAACATGCCTTTTTTTCTAGTAAATTTTCATTATTCAGAATTTATAAGATTGTTTATTTATTTAAATATAATTTATCTCAGATACAATGTTGTTGAATAATAAAGATTTTAACATAATATTTATTGCAGTTTATTTCCTCTTTTCTTGTAGCAGACATTTTCTTAAACTTAGTACATATAAAAAATTGACTTATCATAGAGTCCCCCCCCCCCGTTTAAAAAAAATGTAATTTACGTATAAAAAAAATTGCTGATCATATAAGAAAAACGGTTTTGGACCCCCCCCCCGGGGAGGATGTAATAAGCAGTTAAAGAGCTAAATGCATACTACGCACTCACCATTCCTTACCCGGATTAGAATTTCCCTGATTTTGAGAATTTCTTTTTCATTTTGCTTGTAAATATTTTTTGAATGATGCTGCCGCGCCCCCTTTTAAAAAAACGTTCCTGGAAATTACTGTAAATATATAGTGAATAAAATAAATGTGAGCATTCATCCAAATGAGAGCAAGTTACAACTGTTTTATTTCCTATTTAAAAAAAAATGTCCCCATTCGTTAGCTTTGCAAGATTTTGAGAAGATTTTGGTATTTAGATTTACAATAACTACTTAGAGTAATTTCCCCTTATTGTGACGTCAAAGTTCACGTCGGTCAAGTGTCGTCTGTCTCTTTGAAAAAAACCCTGAAAAAAAAACCTAAGTGAAATATACTGTTTTGTTTACTTAAAAAGCATGATATTCTTGAAATTACACAATTTATCTGTTTCTCAAAAGTTTAACTTTGATTCTCGCGAGAAGGAATCAAGTCTAGTGAGATCGTCCGACATTGATAAATTGCATTGTGGGTCGAAATTTACTGACTCCGAAAAATTCTGTGGGATCAATGTGCAAGAAATCCATTGTGACGTCACTCGAAGGAACGACAACTCTGTTAGTCTTACGTAATGGAATTATTTTATTTACAATGCATTATGTACATAGTCTTTTATCTTGTTCTCGTGAGAGTGTGAAATGGGAAACCATATTTATAGGGAATTACTGGGACGATTAAAACAAGGCATTACTGGTCCGATTTACTGACGCCAAAAAAATCCGTTGAATGAATGTGCAACTAGTCCGAATTTTCTATTCACACACGCCTTGCCGGCTGCGCTCGCTATTACCACATGTATATGAGTTCTTTGTTCTTTTAAATTTCTCTCACGCCATTGTAAAATAAAGGTCTTGTTTACACAAAAAGTAATTTTTCGAAAGCCATCAATAGAGATAAATTAGTTGCAATGGAAAAAAAATACTTAGCTAACATTAGCACATTTTCACTCGAATAAAAATCGAACAAATCCAAAAAACAAACATCAAGATTGCTTCAGCCGTAAGTAATAGAGAAGCTTGCTAATGATCACTCCTGACAGTGCTAATTTGTAATTCATCTTCGCCAGTCTTGAGGGGTTTCGATGATAGCCTTGATGGTAAGAGGGATTTCCTGTAGAATCTCGAAATACCTGATCATCTGTCCGGCATCTGCTAATTTCCTTAATTCGGCGTCACAAGCTTAAGAGAATGTTTTAAAAAGAAGAAAATCTTTGGTCTCCCCAAAATGAATTTATATTTTCAATTACGATGCCTAATATGCGTACTGGTTAAAAAATGCATTGTATATACATAATTATACGTACATGTAACATTAAACTGTCATCTGAGTTGATACATGTAGTTTTATTGACATGTAAATAGCTTTAGTCTTTATGAACGCTTTATGTAATTAAAGAAATCAACATATTGTATACTGACTTTTTGAAAGGTATTCAATTTCATCACTTTCAATCAATAGCTATCATTTTATTTTCACGTTAAATACTGAAATCTAATTGGTTTAAACGCATTTAATAATCCGTTCTATTACCCTCAGCGTTAGCAACACTCTAAGCAACGGGTAACACAACGAATTGTTGCATGCGCGTAAATTATGCGCGTACGGTTCGCCGTAGAATTCAACGCCATTTATATACAAAAGTAGGAAAATTTCTCTAAAATTAAGACATTCAGTATGATAGAGTAAATAGTGCCTGTTTGGAAGGGTAACAGTTGAAATTGACACCCGTCGAAAACCACTGTCCACTTCCGCTTCGCATCGGTCGACAGTGATTTTCTCGGGGTGTCAATTTCAACAGTTACCCTCCCAAAACAGGCACTACTTATATAGTGTAACCCGGTGCCCAGTGTGTTGCTAACGCTGAGTGTAATAGAACAGATTGTTAACTGTGTCTAAACCAATCAGATTTCAGTATTTAAAATGAAAATGTAATAAGATAAATATTTTTTGTTCTTTTTTAATGGTTACCTTCAAAATACTCTCCTTAAACAGACATACATACATGTAATTTTAACCGATTTATCAAAGCTTTGAATGCATTCACATAATGTTTTTTGGGGGAATGGTATTCATGTAATGATAAATGGCAGATCTCAAAGCATTCCTTGAAGGATATCTTCTTCCTGACAAGTGCTTTTTATAATTAATTTGGGAAAAAGAAAAAAAGTCACAGGGAGACAAGTCGGGTGAAGGATGGGACAAATCCCGAACCTTTTCTTTTCTCTAAAATGATCTCACAATTTATGATTTATGTGTTGGGCATTGCCATGAAGAAGTCGAATGTTGCGAATTCCACTTTGGTTTCTGCCTTTCGTTATGTTTCTTAACTTTCTTCAGCACATAATTTTTGTATACATGTCCGGTAATTGATCGACCTTTTGGAATAGCAACTTAAACTACAGGACGTTCACTATTAAAGAAAATTGCGTATGATACTTTCTTTGTACTTCAGCATCCTTTCACTATAACAGGGCGTTTTGCCTTTTGAGTCAACCACATCTTGCTTTCAATTTTCCTCGGAGGTTCAAAATAATGTGTCTGTTTTATCACCTGTAAAAATTTCCGATAAACGTCGTCCATTAAAATTTTGTAGATTTTAAGAAGTTTGACACGCATTCCAACCCGCAATTGTTTTTAAAGCGCTAAGCATAGCTCAGAGCTTTATTAACGTTAGACTTCTACTTCCGGTGCATCAAATACATCATATAAACTGGTTAGGGAAGCAGTTTCAGGGGTTAACGCACATAGTTGCAAGAGCTATTGTAAATCTAATCAAATCTATTCTTTCGAACTATGCTTGCACAAAGAAGATTTTCTTTAGAACCAAGCGAGGTTAGCGCTTTTCAGCACTATCAGTACTTTGATTGTTTTCTGTTAATAGATGAGGTATCCATCTTGCACTAACTTTTCGAAGGCCAATGTGTTTCTTAAAAACTGTAAATACTGTCCCCGATGAAATGCCTACTAAATATGCCATTTGCTTAATGGTTAATCGACCATCATTAGTAATGATATCGGTTATTTTTGCAAGTATTGCATCCGTTGAAGCCGAACGAGGTGCTCCAGGATTGTGCTTATCCTTAAGGTCTGTTTGGCCATTTTTGAATTTGCTAACTTACCTGTAAACTTGTCTTAAGGTGGAATAACACACCTGGAAAAAGTCACTCAAATTAACAGGAATTTTTTTTGATAATGAAAGATACAATGATAAATAAACTGTTCAGATGTCAAATAAGCGAAAAATTTAAAATAATTATTCCAGTAAGTAACAAAAAAAGCCCCTGCGGGATTCGAACTTGGGATGTCCGACACTTTATCCACTCGGCTAGGGAGAAAGTTACATGTTTCAGTCCATAAAATCCTTCTAATAAAACGAAATGCCGTTTCGATCAGCGGTCAGTCATTTTGTAATGATGTGTTATTCCACCTTAATATCATTCACTTGTTTCCATACACATCACACAATTATTTGAAAATTTCTTTTGAGTCTTTACCTAATATGACACATGCTTTTATGCATATGGCCTCTATATTCAGTCATATTGGGTGATGACTTATCAGTCATATTTTCATACGGTGTCTCGAGTAGGGTAATAAATCAGCTTCTTAAAGAAGTATTCGATAATGAAAAGTGGTCAGATACATGGCAATAAATAGAATATGAACCGAATCATGCGTGAAGGAAAATTCTTAAGTCAATTGAACCGAACCCTGTATTTCGTGGAATCTGATTAAAACATTATTTACTGAACGCCCCACGTACGAAGAGAAATTCAGAAATACTTTCTTTAATTACTGTTTTAAATAATTAATTTCAATTAATCAGAGCTGACCCGTTTATGAATACACATACGCAAACACCACAGACGCACATACTTTAAGGAATTCATATATTTATTTCATTTCATTTTCAAATTTGAATAATGTTTATACGGTCATAACGATGTACTTATTACAAAAAAATGCGTTTTTTTCTGCATAGTAAAAGTACACGTAATGGCAAATGGTTTCCCCCCTTTAAACACTGTCTGTGTAAAAAAAAAATGCACAAATCTTTATAACACCATATAGTCATGAACGTGTAAACCTGGCTTTTGTAAAAATAGATCTATAGGTAATAACTAGAGGATTTCCTCATCATCCGGGTACTTAAGAACACGTTTGGAAGAAGTGACAGACGGAGGGGTTGATGAGGAACCGTTTAGCACTTCACTCTGGTCTTTATCAATGCTATTTTTGCAAGTTTGGGTAGAAGTATTAGGCGACAAAAGTTCAACAGAGGCTGAATTGCTACCGGAAGTCTGAACAACGGTGAGCTTTTTCTTGGAGTCGCCGGCGGCAGCATCCCGGACGACTGTTCCAGTGGTGCAGCGTTTGACCGTAGCGCTGGATAGAGACACGTCCTGCACCAAAGATTTGGCGGCTTTTTCAGCGGGGCACTCTGTCTGGGACTCGGCATTGCACGTGATCACTGGGCGTGTCTGTGACGCAGTATGACGTAATATCCTGGACTGAGCCACGGAGCATATATCGATGTGGTCCGGCTGTGAGGTGGGCTGACCGGTCAATAAGATGTTCATGCTGAGGTATAGCGGGAAAGTAAATGCCTTGTTCACAGTCATGACCAGCGTTTCCTGAAATTACAAAATCCCCGAGTTTAATGGCTTGTTCCAATAAATCAGTTTCATTATTTATTCAGAAGCCTTATCAAGCCAACGTTAATGTCTTTTGGGAAATTTGAAAGGAATCACACGTCGATTCTATTTAATTCTCGTCGATGACAAATGAATAATAACATTTTCACACGATTTCATTGACCTCAGATTACCTCCGGAAAGAAATTTCTTTTTGAGCAAAAAGGTCGGGGTCTGTACTATAGTAAATACATGAGTATTACAGTGACTAAAATTAAATACCCATAAAATGAGCTCCTATTCAAAGTTTTATAAATACTAGTAAAACAAAGATTATTCATATAAACAAATTCTAAACTTTCGTTTTGTAAATAAATTCTGCAAAGTGCAACATTTTTAGTTATGTAATAAAAAGTATATTTCCAAGTGTTTTAATGGGTTTTTTAAGTTCTATTTTCAATTGTTCTCTGTCTTTGTAATTGTTATTATATGAGAAAGAATGAAACAGAATAAAGACATCTTTCGACAAGTTGGTTAATACTAGACACAGCATTATTAATATGGAGGAATGACCGTTTAAAGAATTTATAATTTGGTTAACATTTTATATCTAATTGGATTCCTCCCCCTCTCCCCTAGTTCAATTATTTCCATCAAATGGTAGAAAAGAAATCCTGAAAGGTAAAATCTCTTTCTGGTCCATACCCAATACCTTAAGGATGTATGATGGTAAACTATGGAACGCCATAGCTGCCTTATCTACATATAAAATAGCCACATAAGGCAGCTATGGCGTTCCATAGTAAACAAATAAACCATCGGATCTGCCTTACACTTTGACATACATGTATAATATGTTTGGCCATAAACTATTATTAGTCCCCTACTGGTTTTCACCGGAGGGGACTATAGTTTTTTTAGTAAAGAAAAAATCCAAAAACTTCAGCTCAAAAATTTCAGTAATTAACTATATACACTGTATTTATACAAAGCTCTTCATCAGCCTTAAAGGAGGTAAATACAGCCTAAAAATGGCTATGACCACTGGGTCCTTGTAATTATTGTTTTGAAAATACATGTTCAAACCAGTCAATGCAAAGCATTACTAAATTTAAAAAAAAAAGAAGAAATATTTTTAATCATTCAAACTAGGCTAGCTGCCCACATATATGTACTAATTTCAAAAATTTAGAGACATTCTTATTCTTCATAGATAATTATTATAGTTGTGTTTAATTCTGAGCTCTTTGTGGCCTGTAGCTGGAAATTTTTGTCAGAGATGCATGATTGAGCTAAAAAAAAACCATGATGCTTGACTAAAGTTGGTCGACAAGAAACAATAATATCAGTGACCTTCAATGTTGATTCATTATTGGTATTTTTATTCTGTTTTATGGTTTAATTAATTTTGATTTGATAGGTGACTGGAGGTAATGAAATTAAACTGAGTTTAGAATTTCCAGACAATCATCAATTGTTCAGTTGTTTACTTGGATAATGTATCTCATTCCACAGCCTCAGTTCTATGATTATATATTCAGAGATGATGCAACATTGAAACAGAGATATGCTGTATAGGTGTTACCTCATCTTTCTGCAGAGAGATCTTCTGGATTTCACTGCTCTTTCTCTCTGTTACTTTACCATCCTTGTCAACCGAAGCAATTGTCAGCCTGAAAAAAATTAAACACTTCATCTCTCATACTCTTAATTAGTAACAGCCATGACGCAATCACAGGGGCTTGAGGACGGGTCTGACTTTTTGAATTGATATGGACACTTCCCTTGCTGATGATTTAATATATCTTTACCTGTAGGCGAGGTTTTTGAGTTTGTCCAGGCTGGCTGAGTGAGGATTCGGTTGACTGACCGTGTTGCGTTTGATGAAGATGAGGTTGTTGACATACGTTAGCAGGATATCTACTCCATAGTTATAACCCACCCACCGCCAGCAGTACTAAAAATAACAAGTGAAGACGGGAGTTAGGTCAACTTTCTCAAAACATGGTATTTTTAAACATTTTTACACTTATTCAATTATTAAAATCTCTAAATGAATAATTTTTTCAAGTAAATAAGTCTCTAGAACTGCAATAAAGTAATGTATCTAAGTATATTGTAACTTTGAGCCAATATTGCTTTCAAAAAATATTGTAGATATCCTGAGTACATTTAATTGCAATATATGAACACATAACAAAATTCAATAGACAGTATTTTAAACTTATTTCACTAATAATAAATGAACCACATGTACCTCTCCCTCACACTTGAGTAGTCTTCCACATCGTAGGGAGGTTTTATTGAAATAATTTTCATCTGGAATTTCCTCTGGGCTGTTGAATGTAACAATAATAAAAAGTGTAAACTACAAACATTGTTTAAGCATTAAGTTATTTTAAATTTTAATGATAACCAATGCTCTGAAAGGAAATGAATATCTGTTACCCCTTGTCTTTGGACTGTTCCAATTTCAACATTTTCCTCCACATTCCATGGAAAAGCGGTTTGATCCAATCTAAAAGGAACATCAGGGATATAATATGGAAATATTTTAATCAGAATTTTAATATTGATCTGAATCTTTTAAAAGCTTTTCTTTGTCAAATTTCTTGTTCTGTGGAATCCATGCTCCCTACTGACCCAGATTGACAATCCTATCCTGTTCAAGAATGAGTAGAGAGTCCAGGTCTATGACGATGTGCTGCCATCTTATGTGGCTAAAGGCCGGCAAGTATGTCTGTCCCGTTGTTGTCTCTAGAAAACAGTCGGGTTCTTCTGTTCCTACAAATGAAACAGAGCTCTGCTAGACTATCTAATTCAATGTAATACAAATATTTGTGTTAATTTATATATATAACATGTGTTTCCAGTTGTCAACCATGTTTATTGTTTTTCCAGCACACTTACTTTTAAAGTAATCATCAATACTTGACAACATTGATTTGTAATCACCACACCAAGTTGTATTCTCTTTCAGAAAAATCCACTGCAATAAAGAAATGATGTTTAGTTATCGTGTTTTTAATCCATATATCTATTTTGGTATCAATTTATGATATAATGTGAATGAAAAACTTCTTTCTCTTTTGAACAATGATGAAGTACTGTATACAGGATTATTTTCGATCCTTTATTTTCGCCCTTCTATTTTGAAATGTCTTGAATTCATCCAAACAAAGTTTGTAAATAAAGATAATTTGAGATGTAGAATTTGGCCAATCTTAAATTTGCCCAATGACAAACAGGGTGAAAGGGGCAAAAATAAAACAGGGGCAAAAATTTCTCTGTATACAGTAATAAAATAACATGATACTTTGTACTTATGGACTTACCCGTTTGAGAACTGAGTATATATCCATTTCAACTTGCATAACAAACAGTTTAGGATCTCCAATCAGGTTCATCATCATATCAACACTACATACAAGGAAGAGAACATTTTGATGTGACCAGTAACTCTTTCTTGAAATTCAATGTTTATCATAGGAAATTGGCATCCTTGGTTGTTTTTTATATGGCACCAACATCCACAAATTTATATCATTTTGACACATTGTTTACATTCAAACTGAAACTAGTGATTTTCTTTAAAGGTATTCCCCTTATAAACTTGAAATCACCTTAGCTGTTTAAAGAGGTCAAGGTCAGATGAGGTCAGGATATTGGTCAGCAGCCAGTTATAGCACTCTTCCTTTAGGTTCTCCACATCATATCTACAGCAGGCTTCATAGTAACTGCACACAGTATCACCACTGTAAATGGACACCAAGCAATTCTAACTTTCAGTTAAAATGTCAGGTAATGAATGATTATTATCTTAATTTAACCAAAAAAAGAGGAAAATGTACAAAAACAAATATGCATGAATTTTTGCCCAAATGAAACAGGCTTTTTCTTTTAAAGTAGCAGCAGAAAGAACAAATGAAATAGAAAATCTTACACATGGAATGTTACAGCACATAAGTGAGTGTTTCTGTATAGAGACAAACTCTCACCTGATTGTGTTGCTCATCAAGGTCAAACACTGCTGTTTTAGGCCATCCTGAAACATACACAGATTGAGGCAAATTGAGTTTGCTGATGTGAAACTATTAAGTCCATGAAGATTTCAAGTTTATTGTTTACCAGGATGTAGATTTACTCATTCTCATATATTTTATTGCAACAGTTTGCAAATTTATAAAGAAAATATGTTAATTTCCAAGCACAAAATATAGAGTAGCAACACAAAATAGCATTATAACAGGAAGAGACTGACCAGCTGTAGGAGAAATGCTGCAGCCAGGACCCCTATCACCTCCACAGGCTTGATGAACACATAATCTCTGTACAGGGAGCCAAAGGCTGTTTTAAGAGCTACAAATATACAAGTTTCATTTGCAATACATTGAAATCTTTTTATAATATGTAATGTACTGAAGGCATGATAATCTTTAGTAAGGACCATGGCTGTTATTAATGCTACAAATTAACCAAATTTCAAAGTTTCTAACTTACAATCTCTAATAAAAATCCTTACGCCTGTATCCTTTTGCCTTATCTTAATCATCTCTGCTTAGAGCTAGAATTTCTATTTTCCAATGTGTGGTTTGATGTTCAAAATCAAAACTTTATTCAAATACAATTTTCTTTTATTTTTTTTAATTCAATTTGTTCCCATAGATTGAAAAAAAACCCAGACTTGAAACAACATTTATTATAAATATAAGGTATATGTTGTTCAGAACTACAGTACCGGTAACTTCAGTTCTCGTAACATGTTGTGCAATATATCCTCAAAAATACCATACATGGATGTACCGCCATATGAACCACATGACCTTTATGTCTTGTTCTGATGTGTTACCTAAGTTGTCAATAGCTGGGTCTGGAATCTGTAAGTCAATCTCGGAAAGCAGAGACTCTCGCCAGGAACCATTAAACATACAGGCAAAGTAGGGAGACTGAAAAATCAATGAAAAATGTACATACTGTACATGTATCATTTTAGAAACACCAAAGCTATAGAGTACCTAAATTATAAAAACCAAAATCTAGAATTATCATTTATGGAGTTTAACTCAATAACTAATATACTATTATGGACTGTACAGTAGCTTTCCCTAATGTTCTCTCAAGATTAGTTAAGTACATATAAAACTATATTGTCCTTTATCACAGCCTTATGCACAATTCTTAACTTTTCAAGCTGTAATTAACTCTACATACAGTGTATCAATTTTGTAATGTATGGTATGATACATTTCATCAGTGGTTATTTTTATAATATGTTTAATCGTACAATTGATGAAAATATCTGTATATTATAAATATAAGTAAAAAGGAATCATTCTTTGAATATTATGAGATGATTAAGTAAGCTCAGCTAGGGTACAGCCTTTCGGGCATCATTGGATTTGATTACCTACGATTGTATTTGATCACCCCATAATACGCAAATAATCTTATTCCTTAAATAATTTTGTACATGCAGGATTTTATACCTTACCTGAGACAAGTAAATTTTGTGCAGATTCCATTCTTGTCCAAGTGCATATATTTTGATATCACTATTTTCACCATCAAGAAATAATGTTTGATAAATGTATTTGGATGTTGATTTCAGACGTTTTCTGCAAAATAAATACACATAACAAACTAGCTTATAGGTTTAATAATACATAAACTTGTAAACGTTGGTCACATGTACTATGTAGCAGCATAGGCATAAATAACATTGTTACATGTATAAATTATTTATGTCTCAGTTATTATTAAATGTTATTTATGACATATGTCTCTGGTAGCACAAGCTGCAAAAGTGATTTTACAGCCAAATGTCCCCCGTGTGTCGTATGCGCCTTCTATAACAATATCATTCGATTTTTTAAACACAAAACGCGTGTCTTTATATTCACAATCTAACCTTTTTGGTGTGTGTATATCTGACAGCGGGGCTAAGCCAACTTCAAATTTACTTCCAGTTCCAGGGCTTTCGCCTGCTTGAGAACTCGCCTCCTCCTTATCAGAACTCTGTGCACTGTCCGTATCATTTTCAAGTTTCCTTTTAGTACCCCTTTTATCAGATGCACTACAAAAATGCTTCGAAAATTTGCTACTAAATTTGTTACCCATTAAAAATTGAATACACACTCAGAATACGCTGTAAACATTGAACGTGAAATTGTCAACATCCGGTTAAGAACGACAACTCTTGTAATAACCCCCCCCCCCCAAAATATCATTTCGTAAAGGGGGGGGCGGGGGGGTGGGGTGGTTATTAATCAAACTGAAAAAATAAATCTTGTGTATATATTATACTGCACGAAATAATTCACCACCTTTAAAATGTTGTGTCAGGTAGAAACATTGAATTGTCATGTTGTTGTATAGAGTTAATATACATGTAAGTTATATTTTTCACCTATTTATTTTATTTATTTGCACCCACTATTATAGCGGTCTGTAGCTCCAGGTCGGAAAAAAATTCGGATGGACGACCTGGTGGCAGTATAGGACGTCAGAATTGACGCTATTTTTATGATTTATTCAAAATCAGTCAAGATATATACTTATCTTTTTGAATAGAAAACATAGAGCGACACGTAATTAAACAAGGTACATATTTTTGTCGAAGATTCATATTTGTCATTTATTGGTCTTGGAGATATGCACATTTCTGATGAAAATAAATTGAGCATGCTCAATGTTTTTTGAAAGGAAAAACTGTCTAAAAACAAGCTGTTTAAGCTAAAAATGAGAAAATGACGAAAAAAGGTCTTAATCATGATGCCATATAGGCCTACTTTAAAACATATATAAACACTTGGATCAAAATAAAAATCATGTAAAAAAAACTTCACATGTATAGGCCTATTTGAAAACAAATTAAAATGATGTTCATTAATTATAGGGGGGCATTTAATAAACCCTTGTGATGCACGGTACTATATAATTAGTATATAGTCCTTTTTCTGTTTACATGAACGAAATAATATGAACTTGTTAAAAGAAGGATTATGTCGTGCAACCTTGATTTTTAAAAATATCGTATTATGATGCAAAAATCGTCTCAACGTCAACATTGCCAGCTTCCTCCAGGGTCAGCATACATGTACATGTTACATGTACACTGGACCAGTTTTTACGCCTACGGATGATTGCTTTGTTTTGTTTTTCTTTAAATCTAAAGAATATCATTGAAAACATTGTATTTTTTTAATTACATGATCACCTCCTTATATATGCAGTTATTTATTTTTTTTTTTAGTCGAGTGAATTTTTAAAAAGACTCCCCATAATAAGTTTGATGATTTATGATGAATCATCGATTAGTGATGCATAATTTTAAAGCTGCTTGGTCCGATTTTATATCAAATTTTGTGCACGTTTATAAACGATGGTTATGCTAAGTATATGTATAATAATAGACAATGCAGTAGTTTTCCCAGTCAATTAAGCCAAATTTCAATGAAAAAAAATATGTACAAATTTGTTAACAAAACAAACGACATAAAAGGGTATCACTTTATTTCGCCTCATGTCAAAATTCACCCCTGACGTCAAGACTGGTATGGTTGTGACATTGCTATTATTATAAAGGTAGTAATGTTCAGGCAAATTACAAATAAACATGGTTTTATAGACCTAATGAGAGTATATCGATCGAGTACGAAGTCCAAGGTTGATATCAAAAGGTTGATATCAAAATGCTATAATTGTTTTATCATAATAAATCAAAAACTAATTCTCTTGAAAAAAGAAATAGCAGTAAAATATTTAGTTCAGGCACGTAGCATCGTTTTTGAAAGTGGGGGGGGGGGGGCAGGCTCATCCAGCCCCCCCCCCCCCCCCCCCCCCGATGCTACGTGCCTGTAGTTCATAATGTACTAGTATATGTGTGTTAATTTCGCTATTGTGATGTGACAAAGTCGTACACGCCAAAACCAGAATTTTGTAATGAAAATTTATTTTTAGTATATTGTGAGGCTTATAAATTATATATATTTTTAGTATAGTAACATTTATAGCACGATCACGTGATAGCAATCAACCAATCATACGATTTTAAAATGATATAATTTACGTGTGAATAGTTGAGAGCAAATAAACAGAATCAAAGATATCATGCTGTAGATTTGCCAAGCAGAATTGCATCAACAAAGTGAATTATTTATTTTACCTTATTACGCATTTTCCTGATAACTTAAAGTTACAAAAGTTTTTTATTCAAATTATAAGTCACACTAAACTTACATGTAAATATTTCATGCAGATAAAAAAAACCAACAAAAAAACAAACTTTCATGTGTTTTTAACATATTTTTTCCAGATAAAATCTATGTGAGATGGTCATACATTCGATCATAGTTATATTTTTGACGAACTTTCAAATGAACTTGATATGAAATTTTAAATATAATCAAAATCAATAGAAGTCCCATTAAAAATTTTATTATAATTTTTTATCAAAGATGTTAAATTCTTCTTCGACAAAACATAGAACAACAAGCTTGACGGAATTTCTTATTCAGAACAAGGTAAACCCAGAAATTGCTGAGATAATTCAGGAATCGCAGCACGTATAGCGTAAACGTTATATAAAAGACGTTTGTTACGTGGAAGCTGATTGGATTCTCTGTGACCCCCACGTAGTATTGAAGACAGAAGAAAATTGTGAATGGTATTTCTGTCAATAAATAAATGACAGTAAGAGCACAGACGATTTTCACAGATCGTAAGAATTTCGGAGAAGGGTCGACGATGCCGTTCTTTCTTACAAGTTTGTAGCAGAAAAATGAATTGGTACACAGAAGTACAACAATGGGGATGAGATGAACGCAAATGGATCGCACTAACCGATCGTCGTTTTCCAAATACATGACGAAATCGTCTTCTTTTTTTCTTCTAATAGCACAATAGAAAATATCTTGGTCTTTTGGTTTTCCGTAATAGATTTTAGCCGACATATCGTAATTATCGGTGACATAGTGAGGAAACGTAAACAGAATGGCTGTCACGTAAACCAGAAACGTTGCAAATAGCAGCCTACCAGTGGTTAGCATGTTCTTAGCCTGCAATGGAAAACGCACCAGTAAAAATTTCACAACTCCCAGACACACCATTAGCCATATTGAGACCATGTTGAACGTGATGGAGACGCTTGTTCCGTATTTGTACGTCACACACAGGAAATGGACCTGGTTCTCGGTGAATGAACCCGAGGAATGATTATATAGTACCAGAGCGAACCAATACGATACCATCAGCAAAGTCACACTTGCCGCATCTGCTATTGCCATCCCAATAAGAATCACATTGATGCCAAAGTACATTTTTTTCCCTAGAAAAACCGCAACGACGAAAATATTGCTCTGAACCACGACCAACTGCAAAATAGCAGGAACCAAGTTAAGATACACCGGAAGACCGCTGGGAAACCAGTTGAATTTAGCGTAGTTTGTTTGGATAGCCATTGTAGGCATTTGGAATGCAAATACTGGACTCTCGCGTTTCCAAATGTAGAGAAAATTGCTTCATTCCTACGCATGCAGCGTTGGTTTGCCGACCCTTTATATATATAATTACTTACTTTCATTTAATTTCGATGATGTGTCATTAAGTATGATTTGCCATTAACCGTCATGAACCCGAGGCCAGGATTGAATGGGCACATGGGAGCAGCTGGAGCAAAATACCGCAAACAGGTGTAACAGAGATAGGTTTACTATATTACATTTATGACCACTACAGCATAAGTGCAACGTTTTGCAACAGCAGAAGCAACGGTGTTAAAAGAAACAACAAAACCTTTCTTAATGCATTTACACACCATTCATTACAAATTTGCGTTATTTTACCGAGAATTTATTATTTTGACTTTTGCCAAGATCAAATACTATGGTCCACTCTTGGAGTGTATATTTAAAGATCACATTGTCAAGTTCCCGTGAAAACACATCTTTCCGAAGTTTAACCTTTAACACAGGTAGATATCCGTATGTATTGTAGTAAGCGTTTTTGAAATCTAACATTTAACTTGTCCATCTTTTGCTTATCCCTATATGCTTTCGTTAATTCGTGGAAAATCAATTAAAATTTTCGAATTGTTATCCCAGTCGAGATTTACGGTACTTGATTATGAACATGTATAGCGCGATATCTCATAAGGAACCACGCTCTTCTGTATATATAATAATATTTACATCTACCAAGCATAATTTCCTCTATTTCTTACGGAAACGTATAGTTAATTCATAGCTCTATAGAAACAGCCAGACTGAAATCTACACACCCTATTTATCGATTGGTCGAAATCTACAGCGGCTGAAAGTGACAGGAATGAAATTGACACCCCCTGTTTATCGATTGATTACATATGTATTTCGTGCAGTCCGGGATTTGACTAAGGTCGCTGTACAATCGATAAACAGGGGGTGTCAATTTCATTCCTGTCACTTTCAGCCGCTGTAGCTTTTGTACATTAACAGTAATTTAGTGAATTTTACTAACTTTTCATAATGAGTTTATTGATTAGTTCAAGAAAGATGTTACTATAAACAATAAAATGCTTTCTTTGATGATTCATGCGGGTTATGAAGGTAGCGATCATTGCAGGAAAAATTTACATAACCCGCTAATGTGGGTTATGTATTTTTTTTTTAGCAATGTCGCTACCTTCATATCCCGAATCACCAAAGAAAGCTTTTTATTGTTTAAATGACTGATTTGATGACCGGAGGCAGGTCACGCGAAGGTTATAAAATACGACAAAATACAACGCAAAAACAATAATATTTAAAATGAATCATTTTTTTGCCGATATAGAAATGATTGTTTTTACATGCATTTACATTTACTTGTAGAATACATAAGGATTGTAATTCATTTTATTGTACTGCATACACGTATTCTCGCTTTTGTCTCTACTAATGAAATTCAACAAGTTGCTGTCCTTTAAAAAAGGACTGCAATACGTGGACCATATGCATGTGTTTCCAACAAAACGTGAAAGCCTTAAGATTATCAGAGATTCCGTCGGCTCTAGCCCCCACTAAATTTGTACGTTGTATTACGTATACAGGTATGTACAGCCCTTATTTTTTTCTCTCAGAATTTAAGGGTGTTTATACTTCTAAAATAATTATGATCTATATATAATGAAGATTGCATGTAAAGTATTAGGCATTCGGCGATTTCTAGTTTTTGCGCCCACATTACGCTTCGCACTACTTTGTTAACTATGCAGTGACAGCTTTGTGTAAATTTATTTCATATTTTGATGCATTTTTCTTGAGATCTTAACTTATATAAAGTCATAGTTATTCAATCAGACTTAAATGCTTAAAATTTTTAAATCGAGAAGTATTCTAGCCTCGCTTAATATAAAAGTAAAGTTAAGCTACATGTGCATTCGGAAAACAACAAAACATTGCAAATTATGCTATTTGATGCCTGTTGTAGTTTCGGCATAACATTACTTCTTTCATAATACTGACAGTTCATATCACATGCCGATCATTTCTTTAAAAGGAATTCTTTGTTTCTGTACTGTTTACCGACAACTTTACATTTACAGCGCCTTTGAACTTAAATGTGCTTATGGCATGGAATCCCGATCCGGATTGAGATAAACGCGTGCTAGCCTGGTTCCCTGAGCTACCCATCACGCACAGGAACCAGGCTAGCTCATGCGCAGGCTGAATTTTCCCCATAGCATCCGGTTTAACCTCGCTTATATATTTTCTGCGTGGACCTCAGGGTCCACGCAATAATGACATGAATTTCTATTATTAACTATTAACACAAGTCTCTTTATCTGTGAAATGTACTGGTCAAAAGTATGATCAATCGTTAAAAAACGAACACTATCCAGACAATCCCAGCACGCTTAACATCAAAGTGTCAAAAATATGAAGCAGTCTTTATTGTTGCCAATCGCATTTTTGAATAAAGAATGAAAGGTGACGATACAAAGCCTGAGCTTTATATCGTACGTCTTCCCAAGTACTAAACTTAGTATTCTGTGCTTATTAGAATTGATTCGTGGTTAGTTAACTGCGATGGCAAATTTGACTAGTGTCTAGCCTAACTAGCTGTCAATTTGATTAACTAACTAGTGGTTACATGTACCCCCCCCCCCCCCCCCCCCACCTTGGATAAAGGCGCTAAAGATTTGGGGACTTCTGTTGGGTTTTTCCTATGAGAAAAACGATAACCTTTTTTGCCCTCCCTCCTCCCTTTCAAGCGCGATACAGATAATATAAATTGAATTCTTTCGTTACTTATTGTAAGAGGTGACATAAGCTATAATAATTTTAATTTTATATCCATTTGTCCCATTCATTTGCACTTACTGGTATTATTTGAGGTCAGATTTTGTTCAACACCACCTCTTTTGCAATCCAACCAGATCAACGTCAGTACAATCATACTTTATATAAAACACGCATTCAAAACAATCTGAGAATAAATAATAACAGGATAGAAAAGCTTTTTTCTTCTTCTTCTTCTTTAAAAAAAAACATTCTAAAAATAGTATACAAAAGGAATACATGCCCTCGTGTTTATACAATAATGGAGATTCAACAAAGAGCATGATGAGGTGCTAAAGAGATCAAAATGCAGCTATAAAGACAGGGAAAAAAATCTTGGAAGGGGTGGCGTGTTTAAGAATGGCAAGTGTTTTTTTTAATCAACAGTTAAGCAGCAAAATACAACAAATAGTGAACATTAAACACGTTCATAAGTGATGAGATATTCTGGGTAGGCCTGACGCTTGTCGTAGACAATGAACTCTCGGAACAGCCATTTTCCATCTCCGACTACAGAGTCGTAAAAGTCTTTTGGTTTGTGAGCCTTGCAGTTGTCATTTCTACAGCGCTTACAAGGCGCTCTTCTGTGTGCAACGGGTAGGTCGTACAAGCATATGTCTCCTAGGCACATGCGCACTAGCAACATCTGGTGTGGGATTTTCTGTCTGTTTTCTTTCCTATCTGCAAAAATACAAATAATTTTCATGGATAAAAAGATTTATCCTTCCTGCTTGTATTTTTATATTAAATATTCAACAACTGCAAGAAGTAAGATTCATATTGTTCATTTGCAGAAAGTTATAATTCACCTTTCTTATATCTGATAATCTGTCACTTTTAAGTGTCATGGTCACAGAAATAAAACATATCGAAAAAAAGTTGTATGGCATACCAACATACTGGTCCGCCTTTGTGGAGCTCTCGGCGCCGTATGCACCCTGTCCGAACATAGCCGTTCCTCGGGACATCCTGCAGTCCAGTCCTTGAGTCAAAACAGAGTCCATTGTGTCGGCAAGCGTGCCGTGAAACACGAAATGCTCATTGATCTCTGGATAAATGTCAGAAGTAAAACCAGCCCCAGACTTGTGAGACGATAGAATGGTACTGGTTTTAATGTTCCCCGATGATTTAGCAATATTTGCTATGGGTGTCGGTCTTCCCCTTGTCCTCGCTTTGTCAAAAAACCTCTGCCTCTCTTGGACATAGCTCTCATACAGATCTAGATTTTCTACACGCTCTACCTTGGTTACACGTATTTTTCGATACATCAGCTGGTCTAAGCCTTTAGCGTCGTTCCCGTGGCCCACATGTCTATAATCCCACGTGTCTTCCACGAGTTTAACGACGAGATTTCGCGTGGCTTCGTCAACAGCAACCAGTCTGTATGGTCGGCGGTTCCTTTTCCGTTTGCACACTTTAATATTCTCCCCACCTGTGTACGTGGTCCAGTATGAGGGGACACAGAGCTCCTCCTCGTACATCAACGAGAACCAGTCACGTGACCCTCTGGTCGGTGGCGGCTTTGGTATTATTATGGGAGCTGCGTTTTTCATCTTCGGAGGAGTTATCTTAACGACTTCTGCTTCGAACACCTAAGTGAGAAGAATGTAAATTGTAATTATAAGTGCCATACTGCTGAATTTATTTTTGGGATGCAATTTTTGTTTAATTTTGTGGTATTTCTATACAAAAATATTAATCGCTAAACCCGTGTCTGATAATGGTTGCTCAATGGCAAAAAAATTATATAAATTTTCAGTTAATTTGGATCAAACCGTCAAAAACTTTACCCAAAGAGAAATCATGATATACATGTACAAAAACTTAGCGACCGAACAGACATCTAGAATTGAAGAAAACTTACAGATAAATAACACTCGTACCTTCCATATATTTGAGAAATCGTAGTCGGCGATATCTACCACTATGATTATGGTATTAATATCAGAGCCCTGATTGGCTCTACAAAAGTCTTTGATGGCGGAAAGGATTGTAGCGGCCGACATCCTGACGGGATATTTGAAATCTCCGACACCTAGAGTAGGAATGGCAACTGTTTTGTGGCCATCTTCTTCCAATTTATCCAGACACATCTGAACTAGTAATGTCAATGCCTGAAAAATATCTAATGTGATATTTACTCAATAATATGAGAGAGAGAGAGAGAGAGGAGAGAGAGAGAGAACGAACCTGCAAATTCTGATCTCGTTCTCTTGCAGCATATGTTGGTAGGGCCCCAAAATACACGGTCTCGACATTTCTGATGGCGTGGCTATCTGTAGATATGACGTCACCGATATCGATGCCCGTTGGATATTTCTCGGCAAATTCCGCCTCTAGTCCTGAACCAGCAGCTCGAGTGATTTCTTTGGAGGTCTGATTTGTACCTGGTTCTTTTAATTGAGGGACTGTACCGACAATGACATCTACCTAATATATCAAAACCAAATAAACATATACATAAGCGTGCATCCCTTTGTAAAACTTGATGCTTCTTTAAGAAACATTATGGAATTCTAAAAGAAATAGACATCACCTTTTGATTTACAAGGGTGCCAGCAACAAGTTTTATCATAAGGCTATCTAGAGAGCACTCAACATCTTTTGGTTTCGTTGGAAAATTTCCTACAAAGAATTTTAAAATTAAAAGGTGTTTTATTTCATTATTATTTGAAGAAAAAAAATGTCAAAAGACACCAATAAAATGATAAATACCTTTTGAACCTGGTTTATAGAGTATAGAATAAGAATAACGATTGAATTCGTTTTCAAATTCTTCAAAAGTTTTCGTATCTTTTGGAAATATCACAAAACGTATTTCTGTTAAACTAGTTGATTTATGCGACATTTCGAAATCTTTAACGCACTGGACTAAACGTCGCACGACATTTTTGGCGGGGAAATTCAGGAATCCAGTCCCTAAAGCGGGAATAGCCATTGAATTTATATGTAGTTCATCACCTCTCTCAAGACACAACGTCACAAAATCTGTTAAGATCTAAAAATAGAAAAAAATACCGACGATGCTCTCTAGTCATCTTTATTTGGTAAGCTTTTGTTATAGATAACTAATTCATAAAATCATAAAAATAAATGAAATTTAGAATTAAATTGATTAACCTGTTCAACATCATTACTTTCTTCCGTTGTCCAGTATTTCAGACAGCCATGAAAGATGTACCCACAGTACAAGTTTCCCCCACCTGTCTCCGCTACTTCTCCGAACTGAATTCCTTTCGGATACTTCCTGTTACATTCATCCTGAATGGAAGATCCTGCTTTCTGTAGCATTGCCCGGGAGGCGTTACCTGCACCAAGCGTTAACGTCTGTGACGTACTATTAACTATGGCATCAACCTCTTCGTCGTAAACTAAGCCCTTCTTCAACTTGACCGTCACCCGGCCTATTCTTGCTTTACATTCCTGGGACTTTGTAGGGGTTTCTGGTAATTGTAATCTAATTAGAAATGAAACACTTTGAATTTGTCAGTTTATATATTGCTAGTAAGCTTATATGCTGTTAAAATAAAACTGTTTAAAAAAAACCATGGAATTATTACATTCATCTGATGATGGTATGTTAGATAATATTCTTGTGAACTAGACACTGCAAGCAGAGGCATCTACCATCTATATAGAGATGTACAGTGTAACTTTGGTTACAGAACTGGTGATATTTAAGATGACTCGATTTATGACCATGAAAATAAAACATTATTCAAAAACAATGTACAACACATACAAGTCAACGATACTTCTATAATACATTGTAGCTATCTCGATTTTTAAAAATTTTCAAAACCAATAAAATATGGCCAATACTATAGTCTGTCCCAAGTTATTGCTTCCATCACTTTTTGATGATTTTTAATACACATACCTGTGAAAGAAATACAATTGCAGTCGATAAAAGGGAATATATCCAAGATATTTTCATTGAAAAATTATCATTTTTCACTCATAAAAGTTCACAGGAACGAAAACAAATTTCTTACGGAGAAATATCAGTCAAAAAGTGATGGAAGCAAAAACTCGGGACAGAGTATACCCAGAAATAAAATAAATTAAAATGCAAAATAAAATCTTTTATGATAAGGTAATGACTGTGTTATTTTCATACTAACATCTACCATTAATATTATACCACTATGACTTGTTCATTAAACTGGAAAATAAACCTACTTTCTTCTTCCCAGTAAACCTGGCAGAAAGCTGTTCTGCATATCCTGTTCGCCAGCTTGTAGTGACGCTGGCTCTGTGTCGTCTGCGTCCAGTAGGTTTCCCGCCGATGTGCACCTTACTAGTCTTCTGGCCATTTTGATTTTTATTCTGACTAAATATTTTAGGGGAAAAATGTGTACATATTATTATTCAATACAAAGGTGAAGAGATATGAAAACTTCGGTATTTCTGAATGAAAACATCAACTCCTTCAAGTTAGTCCCAAGCAATTAAATACATTTTGTGGCCTTTACTGACAATTTGACCCTTTTTTCATATAAATAGAACCGCTTTAATAAGAGCTTGGACTTTCGGTGGGATATTACTATCTAGTTTGCTCATCAAAACAAACTGTCAAACATTGACATCCTTTCTCCTAATTCGCTAAGAGAACCTCATTAATATTCACAGACTGTCAAAACCGTTGCTCTGCCGTGTGAAACTGATGCTGTTTCAGCGAAATATACATCCTTGGATGAAGTCGGACGAGTGTCATGGGGTTTAATGTATGCATATATATTAGCCAATAGCTGGACAGTTAACCATGAAGAGACCCCGCCTTCATCAAATCGGAGTTAACACGTACTGCCCAAAGTCCAAGCTCTTGTTAAAACGGTTCTAAGGTCAAAGATAAGTGGAGCATCAGACTCTGGCGTCACACAACTTCAGCTCACTTTTGATCTCACTATTTTTTTTAAAAATTCAATACGTTGTGTACGTATTTGAGTTCAAATGTTTAAAAGTATAGTAAAGCATTAGAATACGTTATACGTTATGAAATGTTTTTACATTATAATCAAGGCGGCATATATTGGGTAAACCCAAAAACAATTGTTAAAAAATATGCTGTAAGACTATTTTGGGTTTTCAAACGATATTTCATAAAGATGCCTGTGGTCTTTTAAAAGTGTGCAAGTCTTCCCTTAGTTCCTTATCTTAAGTATATACATGTACCAGTATAAAAGCGTGAATATTTTGTTGGTTTCATATCAATTTTTCAGGGTTTCCTTCCTTCCTTCTTTTCTGAGATATAATGAAACTTTGGAGCCCACTGGACTAGCTTCTCAGAACTCTACACCAAATGAAGTGCGAGGGAAGGAAATGCCATGATAGTACCATGTCTTCCGATTAAGGATTCTTTTGTTTTTAAATTAGATAGGTTTCAAAAAAATATGACAATTAACATTTATTGATTCTTGATCAATATATCGTTTAGAAACTTATTATAGTATTTATATACATATATTTTTTACTTGCATTATTTTTTGCTGATATGATCATAACGCGATCCATTTTTGGGGACGGGCTAACTTTGTCAAAGGTTTTGACTAGTGGTAGACTTTTGAGCAACGAACTCTAACCAGTGGTCATAAGATAATTACATGTATAGAGAAGGGATTTAACCAAATCATGTCTAAACCGACAGACGGACAGCCAACATTTGAGCATAGTATAAAACTCTGAGAGAGAGAGAGAGAGAGAGAGAGAGAGAGAGAGAGAGAGAGAGAGAGAGAGAGAGAGAAAGAGAGAGAGAGAGAGAGAGAGAGAAAGAGAGAGAGAGCATATTCTTCAAATATTCCCCTTTCAAGATTCCCAATAAAGAGAAACCCCAAAATTTCCAAAAATGTTACGCAATGTTACAAAAGCTGAATAAATACATGGTAAACAGTATACATGTACCTACCAGGGGTTGGATTTCAAATCATTTTTTCTTGACTCGTGTAAAGTACTAGTATATCCGACACTACGAACTAGGTACATGTATATACATTGGGTTTCGGTTTAAATTCAATTCAATTTACTTTCGTTTTTAAAAAAACCCTGGAAATTCTTGAAGTGACACCGTTTACCTATAGATAGAATCAGAAAAGTTCCAATTTACCTTACCTCTGTCTTCTTTTGTTAATAGGATTTCAGATGACAAATACGGCGAATTATTACTTAGTTAACTTCCGGGTATACAAATTAAGGACTTTAAACCATGTATTGATCATGGACCATTTTTATGCAGAACATGTAAAAACATGTCATTCAAGTGTTGTTAAACGTCCAAGTCTTCGTGTTAACATCTTCCTTCGTACTGTTGACTTGAAAAATACTAATATCTAATATTAACATGCATCGATCGAAAAAGAAAATCAAAGTACCAGTAATTGTGACTTGTTAATTATCAATATATCCAGATAATTTACCAAAAATTCTTTCTTGATCAAAGGCTGTATTTCAATTCAACAAATTTACAAAAGTCATTTAATTAAGATTAAAACGACGCTAACGGTTTTGATAATCTTGTCCTTTACAAAAATTGAGAATCAACATTTGTAAATCTATATGACAATTATCTATTTTTTTGTAAGGGACACTCCTTGTGTATGTCCTCGACGATAGATTTCTCAGTAACTGCAGTGACTCTTGACCTCTATCAATGACCTTGATCCAATTACTCGACTTGACTAAATATAGCTGCAAAACTGTAGCTCCATGGAAAATTCGGGTTGACGGACCGTGATCGTCCGCCACCTCGAATTTCCCGTGGAGGTACAGTTCTGCAGCTAGACTAAATGCAACGTCAATGAATGTCTCCAGAAAGACAAACAAGATGTCCATGGGCATCAAAGTTTGCATGGGCAAAAAAAAAACTAGTCTCGAAAAAGAAAAGAAAATTGGTTGAACATATTTTTAAACAATAAAATGTTTTCTTTGGAGCTTCATGTGGGTACGAAGGTAGCTATAAAAAAAACCCACAACAATGCGGTAAAAATACATTACCCACATTAACGGGTTGTTTGTTTTTATTTTTGTTTTTAAAAAACTAGTCTCGAAAAAGAAAAGAAAATTGGTTGAACATATTTTTAAACAATAAAATGTTTTCTTTGGAGCTTCATGTGGGTACGAAGGTAGCTATAAAAAAAACCCACAACAATGCGGTAAAAATACATTACCCACATTAACGGGTTGTTTGTTTTTATTTTTGTCTGCAATGCTATATACTATCTTCATTACCTGAAAATGCACCAGCAAAAGCATTTTACTGTTTATATTTACATCTTTCTTATATAATCATGAAAGTGAGTAAAAAGTAGGGGGGGGGGGTGATCGAGTAAAAGTACGTAATTTATTATTAATGTCGATTAGAATATTAAACATAGGGAACAATTAATTCCATATATGTGAAGGTTACCATGGTATAAACATTGGTAAATGAAAGTCCGAGATCAGTTCGTGTAAGTCCGTGGAATTCGTGCTCCAAATGAAGTTTTAGTTTCGATCGATCAAGAAATAATCCATCAAAATCAACAGCAAAAGTACAAGGAATATATCAGTGAATTATGTAAAATTAGTAAATAATAGCTGCTACAATTAAAGTTTTCATTTGAACATATTTTATTCTGTAAATTACACACGATGATTGGAAACAATTAAGTTCTTTCAACTCGCATGTTCCTCTCCTAACAATGAAAGTTGTCAACAATGCGGCCAAACGCAATTCAGAATGCGTGCCTTTATGCTGTCAGTTAGGTCATTTCTTATATCGCGTTGATTTCTGTCTTATTGTCGTGCATGTATGAATTTGAGGGAAGCAGATACTTCTTGTATGAAAATATATACCTGTATATTAGAGACTAAATTATTAAAGAAAATGATACTTACAAATTGAACTAATTTTAATCGCATGAAAAATAAAACCAAATCCAAAACCACAATGTGATTATTTTGGCAGAGGCTTATATTCAATAAATTGGATGTACAATTTCATAATGCATGATATTATCAATAGGCCCTTATTTTAATTAGGTAGAGCCTTCGTCGTCACATTATTTCTGCTAACAAACACTCTTCCCTTTTCATGTTGAAGAGAAGCATCTAAAGATTCAGTTCGGGTCAATTTATAACCATTTTAAACAAGGGGATCAACTCCTTTTATACATATGGGAACAGTTATTCCTCTTCACAAACTTTGCAATCAAAATAAAATACTTGCCTGCCGAATTTTTTTTTTGAAATTCTTGCTCTGCGTCATTAATGATATTTTTCTGACACCGGACAAATGGACTAAGCTTTCAAATACTTATACATTACCCACGGTTGGCATGGCCTTTATATACAAAATAAACTTTAAATAAGAGTCAGGATTATAGAAAACCTTTAATGTATAAATGATCAAAATGATAAAAGTTATCATAATTATCCGTTGTAGAGCAAAATGTAGTAAGCATTAATACATAACACATAATGTGAAAATACATGTATACATCTTATGCATAAAATTTTTATTAAAAGAATGTACATTCAAATATATTTTTATACCTGTACATAATTGTATAGTTATAATTAATAAAACATACCTATCAAACTTTATTTCTATGCTCTACAATAAACGTGTAAAATAACTGGTAGTTAAAAGTGTCATATCTTTTGTATGGTATCAAATTTGTCGTGACTCTTCATTTACGTTTATTTTTTTTCATTTACACCATGAAAAACATACAGCAAACTGAGGCATTTTCAAAATTCAGAATAGTAGAATCTGCGTGCAACATATAAAAAACCTATTTGATAATTTTTGCATCACAGTCAAGAAAGACTAACATACAATAAAAGACAGCCAAATAAATTAATAAAAAAAAACCCACAATAATTTGAATTTGCTTCCATCAAAGCCTTTTCCCCTCATTATACATGTATGACAAACAAAATAATTAAAATTCATATTAATTCTGTATATTACATGTAATTTTTTAATTTAAGAGTAAAATAAAATTCTACAATTAAAAATTAGATAAAATTTTGGGCTCAATATTTAAAACTAAAATATCCACTTTTCCATAGCGCAAGATCCTTACGAATTTTATTTGTCCAAATTCACTTTTTACGTGTTTCACTTTTGAGATAAGTCCATGATAATAAATGTTTACAAAACATTACTCGTCTCTTCAATGGTTGTGAAGATAAACTGTCTGATATTTGGATATGTTAATGTTAAGCCCTGTAAAATTGTAACTCATATTGCTTATATCGATAAGTCTTCCCATTCCATATGCAGGTTTTAAATCATGATCATTAGTACACAAAGTTCAACATAAATGTAAATATGTCAAAATAGATAATACATGAAAAAAACAAAGAATAGTCAAAAGTGATTTGTTTTGATAACACTTTAAGGAGTTTAGGGTTTCCTTTCAAGAAAATCAATGTCAGTTTTCACGGGTTTATCCGTCAAAACTTCCTTCCCTTCCACTGTTGTTTCAATCTCCCCAAACTTGAAGAACAAACGTACCAATGGTTCGACGCCAAATGGTGGTTCTTCTATGTTTATTGTCAGTTTTCCAATATAATCGCATCCTTCATCTGCGACACATTTAATACCTTTTTTATCAGTTTGATAAAATTTTAAAAACAATTGCTTAGCAGAAATTTTCGGTGAAAAAACATCAACTTCAGTATTTTGGGCCACTTGTAATATTTCACCTCTGGAAACAATTTTATGAAAAGTTCCAGAACAAAAGGTTGTTCCACTGATGACCTTCTTCATGTCACCTGGATCAGTATCGAAGCCAAACTGCAAGGTTTCAACTCCGTATGTATGTGGACTGATTCTGCGCTCCACCATGGTATCATCATGTCCAAAAATAACGGCCCCTTTAAGCACTGCCAACCCTGGGTCAGTTGGAATTATCAAATGGTACTTACTATATTTGTTTTCGAATTGTTTTTGGATAATTTCTGATTCTGAAAAACCACCTACAAGGATAATATCTTTGACATTCTTTCCATTACCTTGTAAGATTTCATCCATGACTGAAAAACACTCCTTCAATGTACGTTCAAAGATTTTTTCGATCATCTTGGGCTCAAAAATTATTTTTCCAGTTCGTACTTTGACATCTTCTGCATGCTCCGACTCCTCAACCAAAGTTTTGTATGTTTTCCCAGTTTTATCTTTACAAATGGAAGCAAGGGATGGATACACTAATAACAGTAATTTGTTATTAGCAGAAAGATCTCGCTTCTTTAATTCAATGTTGCTCTCCATATCCAAGTAGTCCGAAGTTTGTTTTTTGAACTCATCAATGACATCTTTGGTTAAAAGTTCCTCCATGAATTCCCAGATCCTGGCATTGATTGTGGTCCCTCCCCAAGCCCCTCCCACTGCTTCATGCAGCACCTCTAAGCCTCCATCCTTTGCCACACCCATCAGGGTAAAATCTGCCGTACCACCTGGAAGGTTAAATGTGAAAAGCTCTAAACATCCATTTAAAAAATATAATCGAAGGCCAGAACGGCCACAAAGGCATCGAGATGACATTTTCTTTTATATAGAATAGAATGATATCAAAAATTTCTGTACTAATAATCATACATCAAATAATATTAGAATAAAAAAGTAAATGAATTATGTTTTGTGCTGCTTTAAAAACTAAAATCAGTATATTTCCTTATAAAATAGGTTGTGGTTCGTTTATAATACAATAACTCAATAAGTTACAAAAATCGAAGAAATTTCAAAAATAAATCATTTTCTTTCTACTTTAAAAAGTCTTTGAACAATTTTCACAGGTTTATAGTTTGAATACATTAACAGTGTGTCCCTAATTATAATAATAAAACATACTTTTATTTATTTCAATTCCCGTTTGAAACAAGATTACCTATGGTATGGTACTTTACAAACAAATCCACAACATGTGCTGTCTAAAATGCTCGACCAAACCAACTGCATTATCGTGTTTATTTATTGCAAATATTATCGCTTACATTTATTTTGGAGACCCTGCCTGATAACAAATAAATTTACACATCAAATTTTATTTCTATCTGGCATGGTCTCCAATTAAAATGTAAGCGATAAACTAAGACAATATTTAGTGAAGTTTTACACCTTATTGTATTCATCCGCCATTTCTTGATTTAGCAATTTTATACTTATGCAATGAGTTGTAAATAACGAGGGAGGCAAAATTGGGTTTTTTGTACACAATTTGGTTAAATAAATGGAATAAAAATCTTGTAATATGTTCAATACTTTAAGGAACTTATTTCTTATGCACATTTTAAAGGCAGTGCAGAGCATGACGATTGCCAATCCAGATGTTCGCTAGAAAGCTGCCGAGCATTTGCTCGATGCCTTAAAACACAACAAAAACTTCTGCAAATTAATCTGTGAATACACTAAGATTGCCTGTGCTTAAATTATTTTGTCAAAATTAGTTTTGATTAAAGGACTTCATTAAATACAGGACGGTAAAAAAATGTGGACAAATACCAAGAAGTCTCCCAAAACTGTCTACAAATTTCAATTAATTTGCAACATTATTAACATGTACAATGGGGATAGAATATGAATACATTAATATAACTGCAGTACAAAGACCCACCTCCCAAGTCCACCAGTAAAATCTGGGTCCCACTGACGTACTGGTCCCCGGAATCACTGGGCAGATCAGGCTTGGATCCTTTTATAGTGTATATCGCTGCCACCTCTGGTTCAAGAGTAAGAATCAGTTGTTGTCTTGGAATTCCAGCCTGAAATCAAAAGCATATATTTTCATTTTCCTATGTCTTTGCCTGTGATAACACTATGTATCGATTTTGTACCATATAACTCATAAAGCCAAATTGAGGCGCCAGCGGGGTTTGCTTATTTATATTTAAATATTTAATCGTAAAATGGTTTAAATTTATATAAATATAAGTAATAAGGAATCATTCTTTGAATATTATGAGGTGATAATTGCGGTCGAGGCGTGATCAAATCTATCATAAAGCGCTTTGGACTTTATTGGATTTGATCATGCCCCGACCAAAATTATCACCTCATAATACATGTACTCAAAGAATAATTCCTTATATAATGTCTGTTTCAAACAACTTTACATATTATTATGTACTAGATGGCCCAGCTGCCCCTGACAGTAAAATTGCAAGGCAACAATTCTGATTTTATACTTCCAATTGAGGGTATCCTAATGGAGAAGCCATTCTATATAACCTATCAATGATCTGCTATAGTATTTTTTTAAAGGCATGTGTTTGAGAGGTAACTTACTAAAAATGACAAGATGCATGTAATTGCACAAACAACTTTACATGATAAAATCTATAAGTCAGAATTTAAGAACAAGAAGAAAAAGAAACCAATACTAACTCACCTTTTCTGCTGCTTTTCTCAGGAATTGTTTGGCAAAATTGTTCCACAAAGAGGGCACTGTCATAACCCAAAGTATGTCATCTTTGTCAAATTTCTTTTCTGCTATGGCATCCTTGCACTCCACAAACAAATATCCAATTGCAGTTGAAATCACTTTCTGGGCATCCATAGGCCTACCCATGTGGTCAAACACAACTAAGTTTTCATCACATCGCTACAAATCAATTGGGTACAAATCAATTTATGTTCTATTAACTGAAGACAAAAATGAAGACTATGAAATCTTTCAAATGGACAAATCATGTCCATGGTTGCGTTTAGTGATGGGGATATGCAAGAACATATACCATTTTATATTCCATAATTACTTTAGTGCAATTGACTTTAATGATTTAGGATTTAGAAATTCTGTTGTAAACTGTCAAAACCATGATAACAATGTTTTCTAAGCATGACTAATTCAAAACAGCACTAAACAATTGAAACAAGATATCTGTGAGCCAATGCTCACTAGTGATACCCCCGCTCTGATGTGAATATGCAAAATAAGCAAAGTCGACATTTAACAGAAAGCTGGCATCCGATTGGTACAGAAATATATCCCACAATATGGCATGCCTAAACAAATAGTGTGTTAAAATTTCAAGCATCTGCGATAAATAGCTACTGAGAAATCTTTGAGGAAAATTTGTTTGAAAATTTTGGCTAAAATAAACAAAGTACTCATTTAACAGGAAGTTGACGTCTGATTGGTACAAAAATATATCCAACGATATGGCATGCCTTAAAAAATACTGTGTTAAAATTTTAAGCATCTTCGATAAATAGCTGCTGAGAAATCTTTGACGAAAATTTGTTTGAAAATTTTGGCAAAAAATAAACAAAGTCATTATTTAACAGGAAGTTGATGTCTGATTGATACAAAAATATATCCCACAATATGGCATGCCACAACAAATAGTGTGTTAAAATTTCAAGCATCTGCGATAAATAGCTGCTGAGAAATCTTTGAGGAAAATTTGTTTGAAAATTTTGGTTCAAAAATAAGCAAAGTCATTATTTAACAGGAAGTTGATGTCTGATTGATACAAAAATATATCCCACAATATGGCATGCCACAACAAACACTGTGTTAAAATTTCAAGCATCTGCGATAAATAGTTGCTGAGAAATCTTTGACGAAAATTTGTTTGAAAATTTGGTTAAATCAAAGTACTGAAAGTACTGAAAAGCGCTAACCTAGCTTGGTTCTAAGAAAATTTACTGTGTGCAAGCGTAGGCGGAAATGAGCCTTATTGAAATTTTGGTTTATGTTTAATGAATATCAATTTAAAGTATCGAAGGCCAGATTTCTTTAAATATATGTTACTTTCTGAAGATGATGTGTTCGATGTATTCATTCGCAGTAATATAACAAAACTACGAATTCGCAAAAAGATATGTTAAAATCACAAATTATACCTTTTGAACAGAAATTTATCACAGTTTTTGACATTTTCTTGCAAAAAATCGATTTTATTTCTCTATATTTTAGCTTCTGAATACGCACGATATTTTTTCATCCCTGCGTAGCATCCCGTGCTGATGTACGTAAGCCCCGCAAACCAATCGTATCCACTCGGCCATTTCCGTCACCCAGATAACTGGTTCCCTATACCTCTTACCAGTTTAAATGATGTATATTTCTGCTCATAGAGGGCAGTTATTCCTTGCACCGGAAATAGAAGTCTAACGACAATAAAGCGCTGAGCTATGCTTAGCGCTTTAAAAATAAGCAAAGTTGTCATTTAACAGGAAGTTGACGTCCGATTGATACAAAAATATATCCCATAATATGGCATGCCTAAACAAATAGTGTGTTAAAATTTCAAGCATCTGCGATAAATAGTTGCTGAGAATTCTTTGACGGAAATTTGTTTGAAAATTTTGGCATAAAATAAACAAAGTCGTCATTTAACAGGAAGTTGACGTCTGATTGGTACAAAAATATATCCCACGATATAGCATGCCTATACAAATACTGTGTAAAAATCTCAAGCATCTGCGATAAACAGTTGCTGAGAATTTTTTGACGAAAATTTGTTTGAAAATGTTTGCTAAAAATAAACAAAGTCGTCATTTAACAGGAAGTTGACGTCTGATTGGTACATAAATATATCCCACGATATGGCATGCCTTAACAAACACTGTGTTAAAATTTCAAGCATCTGCGATAAATAGTTGCTGCGATAAATGCGACAGAAATTTTTGTTACGGACGGACAGACAGACACACAAGGGTAAAACAGTATACCCCCTTCTCCTTCGGAGCGGGGGTATAAATAGTACTGGAGGCTTATATTAATATTAAACTCTATTTGATGTATCTAAATTTTAAAATAAGATCATACATACATGTTTTCCAAGTAACTCTTTTTTTATTTGGTAAAAAAATCTGTAATCATGATGCTTGTTTTCTTCCACTAATGCTTTAAATTTTTGCTCTGCCTCATAACCAAAAGACTCCACTAATCCATTACTCTTAAATAGGAGGGAAGTTGGTGTTTTCAAAGACTCAAGTAACTCTGAAGAGTTAGTTTTCCACTTCCCCGTTACAACTTCTAGAGGATTTTCTTGTGATGAGAATGCAAAACCAGAGTAACTGGTTCCAAAGTCAATAGCTGCCACAGTTTTGTGTTTTGTGACAAATTTTTCTACAAGATAAAAAACATGTATCATAAAAGTGGTGGGTAATAAGAAAGCATGGCCAAGATGCAAAATAACATTATACAACATGTAGTAAGAAACAAAATGATAAACTGTAAACCAACTTTTATTTGCGTGCCAGAAATTCTCACGAGGTTCATGAGAGCCTTTTTACATATATCTTCAATCACTGTATACAGTACTCAAATTCTCTAGTTTTTCAATTTTGTTTTTTGAGTCTACATCTTGATTGCAAAATAAGTGGCAGCAAACAAGTTCATGTCCAATAAATTGCATACAAGTTCATGTCCAATAAATTGCATACTAAAAGTTGTCGCGAATAAAAGTTGATTTGTAGTACTTGCACAGATAGAGAATAAAATAACATACATAGTAGGTTTCATAGTGTACGTAAATCTAAACATAGGTAATCAAATATAACAGAGCTCAACGAGATGTGGCGCCACCTGAATCAGACCATCACAATTTGAGTTGTTCTTAAAATCTTATTTGTCTTAGCATCTAGATAATCAAGATCTGTCTCTGAAGCCACCTCTGTGATTCATTTTATCTTAAATAGTTTACCATGCAAGTTTGAAAACAGAAATACTATATTTACATAAACAAGTGACCTATTCCAAAAACCTTAACCTTCTCTAGCATCCAAAACCAATGGTTCAGATTCAGCATCCAGGCTGGTGTTGTGTGTCTTGTATCACAAGATACATCATCTACTCAAATTTGGTAAAGATTGAACCAAACATAACCAAGATTTGTCTATCTAAGGGGTGTGCTTAAAAAAAAATTTAGCCAGCTCCAAAAACCTTAACCTCATTCAGCATCCAAAACCTATGGCTCAGATTCAGCACAAGATATAAGGCATCCAAGTCTTTAAAGACCGAAAGGAGGTCCAGATGCACCATCCAAGCAAGTTTGGTGAAGACAGGACAATCATTAACTTAGATACAGGACCTGCTCTAAATACTTTAACCAGGACCAGACACTGAGGCCGACACTGTGATTTTAGCATAAGTTCCTCCCGACTTTATCTCGGTGAGCTAAAAACTAATGCCTGTAAAAAGCATGAATGGAGTTTACAAAAGAATGAAAAAAAATTGAATGTTGTTTGGATTTGTCTGTTGTTGTAACTTGTTGTAATGATCTTGCAGTAATTAAATGGAAAATACTTTTTTCTTCTGGTTCATTTGTTGCAGGTTTCGAGGCCACCCCTAGATGACGTCTCATTGGTCTCCTCATCATTTCAAATCTTCTATAATACATGTCAGGATGGCCAAAAAATTCTTCCATTTGCCAAAACCTCCTCCCTGAATTGACAAAGACAGCTAGTCACAAAAAGCGTGAATGGATTACAGTGATATCTTTGTTTGCAAAACACCGGACGTCTTTGGTAAATAAATATGTTTGTGAAAAAATAACAAACCTCGCCTGTGTCTTTCGTCATAAATGTAATCATGGGAGACTACAGGAACAAAATCTTTATTTCTGGCAGCAGGATCATATCCCGCTGAAATACAAAGAAAAAGTGACTAGACCTTAACATTTGCATAATTTAAGGATTAACAAAAATGGTTATGTTTTAGAAGACTTACATGACATTCTACAGAATACTGTGAAATCATTAAATTTCGTGGGGGCCGGTGTTCGTGGATTGTGTTTTTTTTGTTTATTCGTGGGTATGTGATTTCATGGATACGTCAGTTTTCTGTTTCAGTAAGAAAGATAACTCTTTCTATACAAATTTGTTTTCGTTGAGGATGTAAATTCGTGGTGGAGGGCTACCCACGAATACCATAAAAATTGAGCCACCACGAATTCTAATGATTCCACAGTATATACATACATGTACATAATGCATATAAAGTTATAAAAAATGGAGAAGAAGTTATTTCTAAGAAAAAAAGAGAAGTTGGTTTGTTTAACAAGTGGAATCTACTTGTATATTAATATGATTGATTAGTCTTCAATGGATAGCAATGTCACAAATTATAGGATTGTGGACCATGTGAAAAGATTTGTTCTACTATATTAGACTAAGTAAAGTTAAACTTTGGAACCCCCTAAAGGGCTTTATAATTGGTCCAAGGATAAAATTACTGGTTTCAACAAAATTGTTCTCGCACTACTAGTACACTGGTTATTACATTACAAGTTGTAACAAAGATTTTGAATTGCTTTTCCTTTATTCTATGTTAAACATAATAACCCTCTTAGGGGCTTGGATATCAGTTGCAGATCAGGGCTTGTAGAGTTTAGATATCTAAATTATTTTTAAGACCATTCCTGAAAAGTTTGACATTTCGGTGCTGTGGTTCTTGAGAAGAAAGTTCAAGAACCTCTTTGTATTTTTACTGCTTTATTTCATGATCATTTCCTACTGGTAAAGGTAATGACCTTTAATTAAATAATTACTCTGAGTAAGAATCATTTGTGTCAAGTTTGATTTCCACTGGCCAAGTGCATGGTTTTAGCAAAGAATATGAAAATTTAGCAAACTACTGGTATCCTCCTGTTTTAATAGACCACATACAAGGCAATGAAATTTTGAAACTTTTAGAATGATAACTTTAAATACCTCTGATTCCAGCCCTGTATGTACATTCAAACACTGTGTTCTCAGACAGCTTCTTCTGCATTGTGTCCACATTTTTCTCTTTCAAAAGGAAAAAGTCAAACTTGCTATAATTTCCAAACTTGCTATAAACTTGCTTATTACAAAAGTGTTTTGCTATAAACTTGCCAAAAAAAAACCAACTCTTGCATTGTGCTTACTGTAAAACATGGAATATTTTGAGGTGCAAAATTCAAAGTGGGTAAAGATTTGAAAAGTACAGTTCAGAAAGTTAGTAATAATCAGAGTAATTGCAATAATCTTGTGAAAAATTATTCATATTGAGTTTAGCGAATTCTATTCGAATTCCTCTGTGAAAATTTTGTTGCAATGTACATACTTGTGGTTCCTCTTTATAATTACAAAAATTACAGTATTAAGTCTCCAAATCTCAATATTGTATGACCAGTTTATACCTTGCAAGACTTCTGTTGTGTCTGCAATTATATTTTGGAAATAATGACCAAATCTTCTATATTGCAAGGCATTTTTAAACTCCAGTACGAGAGAATCATCCTCAAATACAAACAAAAGCAAAGTGTAGGCCCGTCCTTTCCGACTGAACCCAGAGTTTGGCCAAACACTTTCTGGGATAATGGAGTCATCACGTTTCCTCAGGGTCTGCTCTGTGATATAAGTATCAGTATTCTCTAGTACTTCATCCAAGTGTAGAAGAATATTTTGTCTTGCTGTTTCTGCCAAGGGAAGTTGGAAGTTAAAAATCAAATGCACGAGCGGTTGAAACAAGTTTCACACCAACTGATAAAATATAATAAGTAGAGATTTACATGAGAGAGATAAATGAGAGACAATTAAGTTTGTAATTGCAGAGAGAGAGAGAGAGAGAGAGAACAAATGAAGTTAAGGATTTTTCCATTTCTGTGGTTCTATTACCAGCATCTTGATGTACGCTGATCGTGTCTCTGCAATAAAGTTTATCAGCGATGTCTTTTTTATTCAGCTGTCTCAGCAGCTGAACGAAATATTCAAAGGTGCGTTCCTCTGATGCTTTAAGGAGAATCTTTAAGAAGGCGGCAACCATAGTTTGCCGTTGCCTGCATGAGCGAATGATTTGTTCTTCTGGCTTTGTCATCAAGCCTTCTTTCACAAAACACATTACCAATTGTCTGGGTTCTAGCTCTTGAACAAGAAGGTCCCAATATTGTTGTATTCTCACTTTTATAAAGTGAGAGTCCTCTAAAAAAGATAAATCAGTAATTAAGAATTTATTCATAACATTATTGAACATGTCAAAAAATGTCTGTGTGGTTTATATAAGATAGAGATAAGAAAAAGTTTCAAAAGAAGTAAAATAGGTGAAGAGTTCAGAAATGCAGACCTTGCTTGTTAGAACCTGATGTAGATTCAGTGATTGTAACATGAATTTCCAGCGTTCTACTTTCCTCATACAAAGATATTGTAATGTTCATCATATCCAACAACATTTTGATCAATTTTTGGATGACATGATCATTATCTGACAACAAACGTTGGCTAGCCTTTTCTGTGAGGGATGTTAGATGTAACACTAGAGGACTCTCAGCTTTATCAACTCTCATGTGTAAGAATCTGGAGATTCGGCTGCGTAGTGTCGAGTCACCATTAAGGAACTTTACAATTTCTTGCTGCTTTTCTTTTAAATCTATTTTACTACTGAGAATTTCAATGCTCAACACCATTGCAGAAGGAAACATTCCTAATTTGTAAAGAAAAAAATTTGGTTAATTCATTATATCAACAGTTCATTATAATGCAATTTTGTTGTTAAGGTATCCGATGTACAATTGAGCCAGAGAGCTCGGGATTTTCCGAGATGAGCTCGGTAGATTACGGAGCTTGAAATAAATTTTCAAAAAGTCGCACTATTTTTGATCTGACATAATAAACGATAAATAATAAACAATTGATGCATAAACTAAAGCAATATTTTTTTTTCTTAATTTTAAAATGAGTTATTTTAACTTTTCCCCCTTACGTTGATTGTGACGTTGTAGCAGCTTTACGTCATTTGCCGTTGTATGACGTTATTTTTTTCCCGCGGCGCTCTTGCAATAACGTGAAGAAAAAAATCCTAATTTATAGAGTAAATGTTGCAGCGCACAAGTCACGTATTTCGTCGAAAAATATTGAGTAGGTCGTTTTAATCATTGATTTCGTAGATATTGTGACTGTGCATAACTTGAATTGTTAATTGTTTGTTAATCGTATGGCCCTATTCAATCTGTTCAATTTTTTGTATAACTAATTTCATTAAACATACAGAGTGTTGCGGACCTAACATTTGTATAACGGCGTATTTGCTACTAACTATTTTTAATAAGTACTATGCATACGGATTTCGCGGTTAAAATGCTTGTACACGTTTATTGTAATTATTGTGTTAAAACATCTCCTTGTTATTTTCCGTAAATCAAGTTAACAAGTCAAATAATGAAATTTCTAATCATTGATTTATTTTTTCATCGGGATTTCAAACAATTTTCTTCTCTCGCATTTCATATCACATTTATGTGCATAAACGGTACATTTTTTACTCTTTTTCAAAATCGCTTGATTTTATATCATTCAAATAATACTATTAGATACTGATTCCGACTGCTTTAAAGTCAATTCGTTTCATTTTTGCTGTTTACATAAAAGAGGCACGTCACCATCCAATGAAATCAAATACTCGAAATTTGATTGACAGGTTCAGCCAGATAGCCGATGTTCGATGCATGTTATGTGTGGTATTTGTACACAATCTTATCGTGTAAAAATGCATGCTTATTACAACATCACAGCGTCATGTATGGTTGATTCATATTTTGTTATAACTGTGAAAAGCATGTTGATGTATTGTACATTCCACAATTGTACCGATACGGAAACATCGTAGTCAGACTTTATTGACAGTCTCCATTTTAAAACTGACTTAATTTTTTTGTTAAAAAGGATACAATTTTGAGTAAAAGATAAAACAATATATATTGTTTTCTACGAGTTTGGAATGAATTGGCTTGGAATGAATTCTAATAAAACATTTCACACGGTTCTTGCACGCTTTGTTCGTAACGCTTTACACACCTGATGTGACCCGCAATTCACGACTTCGTTGTATTAGTAACAATATTTTTTGTGCAAACATTTTGCTGAATGAAAAAAAACTGAACAGTTTAGATTTTTAATTCTAAACTTACAAGTTCTAAATGGTAAAGGTATAGAAAACAGGAAAATTACCAGCTAACGGGAATATGCGTTGGATTATGAATGCGACAGCTGACGTGGGGGGTGGGGGGGCGGCGGTAAAAATCGCGTGAGTCGTCATGGTCATTGTAAAAAAAAATTCGAGAAAATAAAAAAAGATATTGATAAAGGTAATCAATTTATTTAAAAACTTTATTTTTATTAAAATATGTTGGCAATTTTTATTTGATAAATATTATTAATGATTACACGTTTTCGTCAAAGAAAAGTAGTATTTTACTATGCGTGATTTGCAGAGCTAGAATTACTTCCCCATAGTGATTTGGCGGGAAAAACATCTTTTTTTAGAAACTACATATCCTTACCTATCAAACGAGTACATTGAATATATACCTTACCAGGCATCATTTTTTGGTCAATTGTACATCGGATACCTTAAACAAGCAAATCCAGAAAAAAACAAGAGGCCCAGGGGCCACATCGCTCACCTGAGCAACAATTGCCTTAATTCTGATCAAATTAGCATTACAGTATCAAAATATCTTGACAACTGAGTACAGTAGATCTTGCTAAAAAAAAATAAAAATCTGCCAATTTTTATCAACCTCTTATTTTTTGGTAAATACCAAGCCCCTTTTGTTGTTGTACCTGTAAGAAGATTTGTCTCTATTCCTATATACCCCCCCTCCCCCCATTTCATGGCCCCATTTTTCTCTAGGGAATCATGGTTTCATCAGACTTAAATCTGCATAACCTTTGCTTTCACACTAAGTACTGAGTTTTGAACCGAACACTTTCCCAGAATAGTTTTAAA